>NW_024066081.1:32500-35000 GCF_014898465.1 Botrytis porri | reverse complement strand
GCCTTCGTATATACTATAGAAATGTCATTATGAGAGTAGCGCCTCTGGCGGAGGAGAGAGAAGAGAGGCTTTAGAAAGCGTACAACGTAACATGTAGGGGGTATAATAGAATGAGTAGGAATTGATTGTCTTTCTCTAAACTATATAATGAAGAACTATAAATACTAGCTACAGGAAATGTCACGTCATCTTTGTGTGTTTTTCCGCGCATAGTATAAGTACCTTTCTCGTAGTAGGGAAAGTCAGTATGAAAATTCATTCTTCGGAAAGTATTTAATTCGATCAAATCAATTGTAGAAGAAGAGCCTATAAGAAAGGAGTCGATGAGTATATAGAGAATGGGAAATAGAAAGATTATAGCATGAGTTAGCGATATTACGAATGAATATAGTTGAGAGAATATAATATCAGATTAGGAAATGAACGGAATGTAGTAGGTAGATGAAGTAATAAGTAGTCGAATGTATTTAGATTATTAATTAATACTTTAATTTAAGAGTGAAAGTAGTTTTAGTAGGTGTTTTTAGGGGTTGAGGAAGGTATTACGAGGCTTCATGAGTACTTGAGAATGGTTGGAGGGGTTCGAACTCTACTTAGTACTCTCGTACTGAGTGGAGATTAAGGACTCGTAGGCTCTATGTAAGTATACAAGTATACAAGGTAGGGTCTATCAACTCTAACATCCACTGGTACTCGTTGTAGCCTCCATGTTACTTCTCGCATTGACCCCCCGGTGAGGGGGGGACCCGATATGGGGGGACGAGGGTGGCGTTGCGCGAAATTTTTTAACTTTTCTCTTCTCAATTTTATTCGACCTTTCAGGGGAATATGGGAGGATTTTGTGAAAGATAGCTCCCGGTGAGTAGTTTATAGGGAGTGAAAGCCTACAACATTCTATCAGCGCCCTTCCGGTGAACTCAGTGGAATTAAATTTATTTCCCGGTGAGGTCATTTTAATCTATTTGTAAAATCCCCGGTGAGCTCCCAGTCAGCTTTCATTCGCTTTAGTATAAAACCCCTATTAGTATAGGGTATAGAAGCCCTAAATGATCAGATCTAAGCTCTAAAATAGGTTCTGAATAACCTGGTTAGAGGTCAGGGTTAGGCTCTCCTACAGGGAATTAGGTCAGGAGCGATAACAATACTAAGATATAAGTAACCTCACCGGGACTTGGTTAGACAATAGGCTCTCATAGGCCTCTATAGGCTTTAACAGTTCTAATTGAGCTCCCGGTGAGCCTTTTATAGGCTTAGCTTTAAAGTCAATAGCCTGGAGACGAGTCCCGGTGAGCTCTTTTAGGCTTTGTTGTAGGCTATGGGATGAGGTCACTTGTATCAAAGCTCACCGGGGATAAAAATCATTTATCGGAAATCTTTTTTATATGAGACAATATGAAATGTTATTTTTATTGATATCTAATATATTATTCATATGAATTATGTATTGCTAAGATTCCCTTTTCATTCTGTATATAATAAAAATAGTAAAACCTTTCTAAAAGCTTATTTGAGCCTAGAAAAGAAAGTGGCCCTTGTATTGTAAGACCTAGCGCATTTGAAAGCTCTTATTAAATAAGCATAGTCAACTTTTGAAAGGATTTGTTGTTTTTATCAAGACTTATAGGCATTGAGAGCCTATTATAGCTCCTGGTGACCTTCTCTTAGGCTATGTGGAAGCCTAGAATAAAATCGAAATGCATCCGGTGAGCCTCATTAGGCATGTAATCATAACCTATGAGGGTTTCGTATCATTTATCAAGAGCGACGACGATATTGATGAAAAATTCAAGTACTCACTTTGAGTGATTTTTCGGACCCTTTTTGTTAGTGAAAAAAATATCAATAGCGATTTTGCATGTAAAATAATTTGTCGGAAATTATTTCTTCAAGCAAAATCAATTGTGCGTGGAAAATCTATAGATAAAAAGTCGATGGGTATATGAATGGGGTGGGTTGAAGCCTCAAAGAAAAGTAAAATTCTTTAATTAGGCTTACTCTTCTAAGAGCTTCAACACATAATAGGCACTTATGCCTGCCTCATTCACACTGTAGAGCCTGAAATTAAAGCCTTTATAGTGTTAATATGAAAGAAAGGTGATGTCTAATTGCCTATTGTATTAGCCTATAGAGTGTTACAGGTGATAACAGTTAGAGGTCTTTGAGCCTATAAGTCTGAAGTTGATGTTAGATTCATATGATTGAGGAGCAAGTCTGAATAGGCCTTGGGCGCGCACAGCACGTAGCAACTCTAAAATAAGTGAATTACTAGCATTTCAAGACTTATATAGTCTCGAAGGTAATACTCTAATAGACCCTTTTCGGGTTCTATATTATTGAATAATTTCGCCATTAAAGAGTCAGTCTGAACAGGCCATAGGCGCGCATAGTACGTAGCAACTCTTTATTGGGAACAATAAATATAGGATTTCAAAACTGTCAAACACTCTCAGTACCTTGGTTGCTGTATCCGCGACCTATTGATATTTGAAAGCGTGGTATC
>NW_024066081.1:22500-25000 GCF_014898465.1 Botrytis porri | reverse complement strand
GAACTATAAATACTAGCTACAGGAAATGTCACGTCATCTTTGTGTGTTTTTCCGCGCATAGTATAAGTACCTTTCTCGTAGTAGGGAAAGTCAGTATGAAAATTCATTCTTCGGAAAGTATTTAATTCGATCAAATCAATTGTAGAAGAAGAGCCTATAAGAAAGGAGTCGATGAGTATATAGAGAATGGGAAATAGAAAGATTATAGCATGAGTTAGCGATATTACGAATGAATATAGTTGAGAGAATATAATATCAGATTAGGAAATGAACGGAATGTAGTAGGTAGATGAAGTAATAAGTAGTCGAATGTATTTAGATTATTAATTAATACTTTAATTTAAGAGTGAAAGTAGTTTTAGTAGGTGTTTTTAGGGGTTGAGGAAGGTATTACGAGGCTTCATGAGTACTTGAGAATGGTTGGAGGGGTTCGAACTCTACTTAGTACTCTCGTACTGAGTGGAGATTAAGGACTCGTAGGCTCTATGTAAGTATACAAGTATACAAGGTAGGGTCTATCAACTCTAACATCCACTGGTACTCGTTGTAGCCTCCATGTTACTTCTCGCATTGACCCCCCGGTGAGGGGGGGACCCGATATGGGGGGACGAGGGTGGCGTTGCGCGAAATTTTTTAACTTTTCTCTTCTCAATTTTATTCGACCTTTCAGGGGAATATGGGAGGATTTTGTGAAAGATAGCTCCCGGTGAGTAGTTTATAGGGAGTGAAAGCCTACAACATTCTATCAGCGCCCTTCCGGTGAACTCAGTGGAATTAAATTTATTTCCCGGTGAGGTCATTTTAATCTATTTGTAAAATCCCCGGTGAGCTCCCAGTCAGCTTTCATTCGCTTTAGTATAAAACCCCTATTAGTATAGGGTATAGAAGCCCTAAATGATCAGATCTAAGCTCTAAAATAGGTTCTGAATAACCTGGTTAGAGGTCAGGGTTAGGCTCTCCTACAGGGAATTAGGTCAGGAGCGATAACAATACTAAGATATAAGTAACCTCACCGGGACTTGGTTAGACAATAGGCTCTCATAGGCCTCTATAGGCTTTAACAGTTCTAATTGAGCTCCCGGTGAGCCTTTTATAGGCTTAGCTTTAAAGTCAATAGCCTGGAGACGAGTCCCGGTGAGCTCTTTTAGGCTTTGTTGTAGGCTATGGGATGAGGTCACTTGTATCAAAGCTCACCGGGGATAAAAATCATTTATCGGAAATCTTTTTTATATGAGACAATATGAAATGTTATTTTTATTGATATCTAATATATTATTCATATGAATTATGTATTGCTAAGATTCCCTTTTCATTCTGTATATAATAAAAATAGTAAAACCTTTCTAAAAGCTTATTTGAGCCTAGAAAAGAAAGTGGCCCTTGTATTGTAAGACCTAGCGCATTTGAAAGCTCTTATTAAATAAGCATAGTCAACTTTTGAAAGGATTTGTTGTTTTTATCAAGACTTATAGGCATTGAGAGCCTATTATAGCTCCTGGTGACCTTCTCTTAGGCTATGTGGAAGCCTAGAATAAAATCGAAATGCATCCGGTGAGCCTCATTAGGCATGTAATCATAACCTATGAGGGTTTCGTATCATTTATCAAGAGCGACGACGATATTGATGAAAAATTCAAGTACTCACTTTGAGTGATTTTTCGGACCCTTTTTGTTAGTGAAAAAAATATCAATAGCGATTTTGCATGTAAAATAATTTGTCGGAAATTATTTCTTCAAGCAAAATCAATTGTGCGTGGAAAATCTATAGATAAAAAGTCGATGGGTATATGAATGGGGTGGGTTGAAGCCTCAAAGAAAAGTAAAATTCTTTAATTAGGCTTACTCTTCTAAGAGCTTCAACACATAATAGGCACTTATGCCTGCCTCATTCACACTGTAGAGCCTGAAATTAAAGCCTTTATAGTGTTAATATGAAAGAAAGGTGATGTCTAATTGCCTATTGTATTAGCCTATAGAGTGTTACAGGTGATAACAGTTAGAGGTCTTTGAGCCTATAAGTCTGAAGTTGATGTTAGATTCATATGATTGAGGAGCAAGTCTGAATAGGCCTTGGGCGCGCACAGCACGTAGCAACTCTAAAATAAGTGAATTACTAGCATTTCAAGACTTATATAGTCTCGAAGGTAATACTCTAATAGACCCTTTTCGGGTTCTATATTATTGAATAATTTCGCCATTAAAGAGTCAGTCTGAACAGGCCATAGGCGCGCATAGTACGTAGCAACTCTTTATTGGGAACAATAAATATAGGATTTCAAAACTGTCAAACACTCTCAGTACCTTGGTTGCTGTATCCGCGACCTATTGATATTTGAAAGCGTGGTATCACATAACTTGTGACGCCCCTCAGAATATCACAGGCGCATGGATAAACTATTCTATGCTGTAACCCGCATAAAGCTTAGGCTTTGGATTATAGTTTAGGGTAGCCGACGTCCTGTCAGCTTCGGCTTGGCAGGCTCTGTTGGAGTCTGTGGAT
>NW_024066081.1:12500-15000 GCF_014898465.1 Botrytis porri | reverse complement strand
GCCTATAAGAAAGGAGTCGATGAGTATATAGAGAATGGGAAATAGAAAGATTATAGCATGAGTTAGCGATATTACGAATGAATATAGTTGAGAGAATATAATATCAGATTAGGAAATGAACGGAATGTAGTAGGTAGATGAAGTAATAAGTAGTCGAATGTATTTAGATTATTAATTAATACTTTAATTTAAGAGTGAAAGTAGTTTTAGTAGGTGTTTTTAGGGGTTGAGGAAGGTATTACGAGGCTTCATGAGTACTTGAGAATGGTTGGAGGGGTTCGAACTCTACTTAGTACTCTCGTACTGAGTGGAGATTAAGGACTCGTAGGCTCTATGTAAGTATACAAGTATACAAGGTAGGGTCTATCAACTCTAACATCCACTGGTACTCGTTGTAGCCTCCATGTTACTTCTCGCATTGACCCCCCGGTGAGGGGGGGACCCGATATGGGGGGACGAGGGTGGCGTTGCGCGAAATTTTTTAACTTTTCTCTTCTCAATTTTATTCGACCTTTCAGGGGAATATGGGAGGATTTTGTGAAAGATAGCTCCCGGTGAGTAGTTTATAGGGAGTGAAAGCCTACAACATTCTATCAGCGCCCTTCCGGTGAACTCAGTGGAATTAAATTTATTTCCCGGTGAGGTCATTTTAATCTATTTGTAAAATCCCCGGTGAGCTCCCAGTCAGCTTTCATTCGCTTTAGTATAAAACCCCTATTAGTATAGGGTATAGAAGCCCTAAATGATCAGATCTAAGCTCTAAAATAGGTTCTGAATAACCTGGTTAGAGGTCAGGGTTAGGCTCTCCTACAGGGAATTAGGTCAGGAGCGATAACAATACTAAGATATAAGTAACCTCACCGGGACTTGGTTAGACAATAGGCTCTCATAGGCCTCTATAGGCTTTAACAGTTCTAATTGAGCTCCCGGTGAGCCTTTTATAGGCTTAGCTTTAAAGTCAATAGCCTGGAGACGAGTCCCGGTGAGCTCTTTTAGGCTTTGTTGTAGGCTATGGGATGAGGTCACTTGTATCAAAGCTCACCGGGGATAAAAATCATTTATCGGAAATCTTTTTTATATGAGACAATATGAAATGTTATTTTTATTGATATCTAATATATTATTCATATGAATTATGTATTGCTAAGATTCCCTTTTCATTCTGTATATAATAAAAATAGTAAAACCTTTCTAAAAGCTTATTTGAGCCTAGAAAAGAAAGTGGCCCTTGTATTGTAAGACCTAGCGCATTTGAAAGCTCTTATTAAATAAGCATAGTCAACTTTTGAAAGGATTTGTTGTTTTTATCAAGACTTATAGGCATTGAGAGCCTATTATAGCTCCTGGTGACCTTCTCTTAGGCTATGTGGAAGCCTAGAATAAAATCGAAATGCATCCGGTGAGCCTCATTAGGCATGTAATCATAACCTATGAGGGTTTCGTATCATTTATCAAGAGCGACGACGATATTGATGAAAAATTCAAGTACTCACTTTGAGTGATTTTTCGGACCCTTTTTGTTAGTGAAAAAAATATCAATAGCGATTTTGCATGTAAAATAATTTGTCGGAAATTATTTCTTCAAGCAAAATCAATTGTGCGTGGAAAATCTATAGATAAAAAGTCGATGGGTATATGAATGGGGTGGGTTGAAGCCTCAAAGAAAAGTAAAATTCTTTAATTAGGCTTACTCTTCTAAGAGCTTCAACACATAATAGGCACTTATGCCTGCCTCATTCACACTGTAGAGCCTGAAATTAAAGCCTTTATAGTGTTAATATGAAAGAAAGGTGATGTCTAATTGCCTATTGTATTAGCCTATAGAGTGTTACAGGTGATAACAGTTAGAGGTCTTTGAGCCTATAAGTCTGAAGTTGATGTTAGATTCATATGATTGAGGAGCAAGTCTGAATAGGCCTTGGGCGCGCACAGCACGTAGCAACTCTAAAATAAGTGAATTACTAGCATTTCAAGACTTATATAGTCTCGAAGGTAATACTCTAATAGACCCTTTTCGGGTTCTATATTATTGAATAATTTCGCCATTAAAGAGTCAGTCTGAACAGGCCATAGGCGCGCATAGTACGTAGCAACTCTTTATTGGGAACAATAAATATAGGATTTCAAAACTGTCAAACACTCTCAGTACCTTGGTTGCTGTATCCGCGACCTATTGATATTTGAAAGCGTGGTATCACATAACTTGTGACGCCCCTCAGAATATCACAGGCGCATGGATAAACTATTCTATGCTGTAACCCGCATAAAGCTTAGGCTTTGGATTATAGTTTAGGGTAGCCGACGTCCTGTCAGCTTCGGCTTGGCAGGCTCTGTTGGAGTCTGTGGATTAGTGGCCGATGGCTATACCTATTCCTAGACACTTGGGGGTAAGCCCGAGCTGATAACCGCTTCCGGCGTGATCAGCAAAAGGTATCCTCCTCCTGAGGGGCTTATATCACACTCTGCGATGACACCTAGTGCCTGAACTCTGTGCGGTAGA
>NW_024066081.1:0-5000 GCF_014898465.1 Botrytis porri | reverse complement strand
AGTAATAAGTAGTCGAATGTATTTAGATTATTAATTTAATACTTTAATTTAAGAGTGAAAGTAGTTTTAGTAGGTGTTTTTAGGGGTTGAGGAAGGGTATTACGAGGCTTCATGAGTACTTGAGAATGGTTGGAGGGGTTCGAACTCTACTTAGTACTCTCGTACTGAGTGGAGATTAAGGACTCGTAGGCTCTATGTAAGTATACAAGTATACAAGGTAGGGTCTATCAACTCTAACATCCACTGGTACTCGTTGTAGCCTCCATGTTACTTCTCGCATTGACCCCCCGGTGAGGGGGGGACCCGATATGGGGGGACGAGGGTGGCGTTGCGCGAAATTTTTTAACTTTTCTCTTCTCAATTTTATTCGACCTTTCAGGGGAATATGGGAGGATTTTGTGAAAGATAGCTCCCGGTGAGTAGTTTATAGGGAGTGAAAGCCTACAACATTCTATCAGCGCCCTTCCGGTGAACTCAGTGGAATTAAATTTATTTCCCGGTGAGGTCATTTAATCTATTTGTAAAATCCCCGGTGAGCTCCCAGTCAGCTTTCATTCGCTTTAGTATAAAACCCCTATTAGTATAGGGTATAGAAGCCCTAAATGATCAGATCTAAGCTCTAAAATAGGTTCTGAATAACCTGGTTAGAGGTCAGGGTTAGGCTTCTCCTACAGGGAATTAGGTCAGGAGCGATAACCAATACTAAGATATAAGTAACCTCACCGGGACTTGGTTAGACAATAGGCTCTCATAGGCCTCTATAGGCTTTTAAACAGTTCCTAATTGAGCTCCCGGTGAGCCTTTTATAGGCTTAGCTTTAAAGTCAATAGCCTGGAGACGAGTCCCGGTGAGCTCTTTTAGGCTTTGTTGTAGGCTATGGGATGAGGTCACTTGTATCAAAGCTCACGGGGATTAAAAATCATTTATCGGAAATCTTTTTTATATGAGACAATATGAAATGTTATTTTTATTGATATCTATATATTATTTCATATGAATTATGTATTGCTAAGATTCCCTTTTCATTCTGTATATAATAAAATAGTAAACCTTTCTAAAAGCTTCTTTGAGCCTAGACAAGAAGTGGCCCTTGTATGTAAGACCTAGCGCATTTGAAAGCTCTTATTAAATAAGCATAGTCAAACTTTTGAAAGGATTTGTTGTTTTTATCAAGACTTATAGGCATTGAGAGCCTATTATAGCTCCTGGTGACCTTCTCTTAGGCTATGTGGAAGCCTAGAAATAAAATCGAAATGCATCCGGTGAGCCTCATTAGGCATGTAATCATAACCTATGAGGGTTTCGTATCATTTATCAAGAGCGACGACGATATTGATGAAAATTCAAGTACTCACTTTGAGTGATTTTTCGGACCCTTTTTGTTAGTGAAAAAAATATCAATAGCGATTTGCATGTAAAATAATTTGTCGGAAATTATTTCTTCAAGCAAAATCAATTGTGCGTGGAAAATCTATAGATAAAAGTCGATGGGTATATGAATGGGGGGGTTGAAGCCTCAAAGAAAAGTAAATTCTTTAATTAGGCTTACTCTTCTAAGAGCTTCAACACATAATAGGCACTTATGCCTGCCTCATTCACACTGTAGAGCCTGAAATTAACGCCTTTATAGTGTTAATATGAAAGAAAGGTGATGTCTATTGCCTATTGTATTAGCCTATAGAGTGTTACAGGTGATAACAGTTAGAGGTCTTTGAGCCTATAGTCTGAAGTTGATGTTAGATTCATATGATTGAGGAGCAAGTCTGAATAGGCCTTGGGCGCGCACAGCACGTAGCAACTCTAAAATAAGTGAATTACTAGCATTTCAAGACTTATATAGTCTCGAAGGTAATACTCTAATAGACCCTTTTCGGGTTCTATATTATTGAATAATTTCGCCATTAAGAGTCAGTCTGAACAGGCCATAGGCGCGCATAGTACGTAGCAACTCTTTATTGGAACAATAAATATAGGATTTTCAAAACTGTCAAACACTCTCAGTACCTTGGTTGCTGTATCCGCGACCTATTGATATTTGAAGCGTGGTATCACATAACTTTGTGACGCCCCTCAGAATATCACAGGCGCATGGATAAACTATTCTATGCTGTAACCCGCATAAGCTTAGGCTTTGGATTATAGTTTAGGGTAGCCGACGTCCTGTCAGCTTCGGCTTGGCAGGCTATGTTGGAGTCTGTGGATTAGTGGCCGATGGCTATACCTATTCCTAGACACTTGGGGGTAAGCCCGAGCTGATAACCGCTTCCGGCGTGTGATCAGCAAAAGGTATCCTCCTCCTGAGGGGCTTATATCACACTCTGCGATGACACCTAGTGCCTGAACTCTGTGCGGGTCTAGACCGTCCTTTGGGGAACATAGTGGAGGCAAATGGATAATCAATAGGTCTCTGAAACGAGTTTTCTTAGCATCTAGCGATTAGGGAATGTTTCTGCAAGGAGCGTTTCCTCACCCAAGTTAACAACTCTAGCCCTCTTTTAGGGGGTTCGGCCCTAGCATCTCTCGGGGTGTGAAGCCTTAAGATAGTTACCTGGTTGATTCTGCCAGTAGTCATATGCTTGTCTCAAAGATTAAGCCATGCATGTCTAAGTATAAGCAACTAATGTGAAACTGCGAATGGCTCATTAAATCAGTTATCGTTTATTTGATAGTACCTTACTACATGGATAAACCGTGGTAATTCTAGAGCTAATAATGCTAAAAACCTCGACTTCGGAAGGGGTTGTGTATTTATTAGATAAAAAACCAATTGCCCTTCGGGGCTCCCCTGGTGATCTCATAATAACTTAACGAATCGCATGGCCTGTGCCGGCGATGGTTCATTCAAATTTCTGCCCTATCAACTTTCGATGGTAGGATAGTGGCCTACCATGGTTTCAACGGGGTAACGGGGGAATTAGGGTTTCCTATTCCGGAGAAGGAGCCTGAGCAACGGCTACTACATCCAAGGAAGGCAGCAGGCGCGCAAATTCCCCAATCCCGACACGGGGAGGTAGTGACAATAAATACTGATACAGGGCTCTTTTGAGTCTTGTAATTGGAATGAGTACAATTTAAATACCTTAACGAGGAACAATTGGAGGGCAAGTCTGGTGCCAGCAGCCGCGGTAATTCCAGCTCCAATAGCGTATATTAAAGTTGTTGCAGTTAAAAAGCTCGTAGTTGAACCTTGGGCCTGGTTGGCCGGTCCGCCTCACCGCGTGCACTGGTCCGACCGGGTCTTTCCTTCTGGGGAGCCGCATGCCCTTCACTGGGTGTGTCGGGGAACCAGGACTTTTACTTTGAAAAAATTAGAGTGTTCAAAGCAGGCCTATGCTCGAATACATTAGCATGGAATAATAGAATAGGACGTGTGGTTCTATTTTGTTGGTTTCTAGGACCGCCGTAATGATTAATAGGGATAGTCGGGGGCATCAGTATTCAATTGTCAGAGGTGAAATTCTTGGATTTATTGAAGACTAACTACTGCGAAAGCATTTGCCAAGGATGTTTTCATTAATCAGTGAACGAAAGTTAGGGGATCGAAGACGATCAGATACCGTCGTAGTCTTAACCATAAACTATGCCGACTAGGGATCGGGCGATGTTATCTTTTTGACTCGCTCGGCACCTCACGAGAAATCAAAGTCTTTGGGTTCTGGGGGGAGTATGGTCGCAAGGCTGAAACTTAAAGAAATTGACGGAAAGGCACCACCAGGCGTGGAGCCTGCGGCTTAATTTGACTCAACACGGGGAAACTCACCAGGTCCAGACACAATAAGGATTGACAGATTGAGAGCTCTTTCTTGATTTTGTGGGTGGTGGTGCATGGCCGTTCTTAGTTGGTGGAGTGATTTGTCTGCTTAATTGCGATAACGAACGAGACCTTAACCTGCTAAATAGCCCGGCTAGCTTTGGCTGGTCGCTGGCTTCTTAGAGGGACTATCGGCTCAAGCCGATGGAAGTTTGAGGCAATAACAGGTCTGTGATGCCCTTAGATGTTCTGGGCCGCACGCGCGCTACACTGACAGAGCCAACGAGTTTTTCTCCTTGACCGAAGGTCTGGGTAATCTTGTTAAACTCTGTCGTGCTGGGGATAGAGCATTGCAATTATTGCTCTTCACGAGGAATGCCTAGTAAGCGCAAGTCATCAGCTTGCGTTTGATTACGTCCCTGCCTTTTGTACACACCGCCCGTCCGCTACTACCGATTTGAATGGCTAAGTGAGGCTTTCGGACTGCCTTAGGGAGGGTGGCAACACCCACCCAGAGGCGGAAAGTTATCCAACTTGGTCATTAGAGGAGATCGTAAAGTCCGTAACAAGGTTTCCGTAGGTGAACCTGCGGAAGGATCATTACAGAGTTCATGCCCGAAAGGTAGACCTCCCACCCTTGTGTATTATTACTTTGTTTGCTTTGGCGAGCTGCCTTCGGGCCTTGCGTGCTCGCCAGAGAAAACCAAAACTCTTTTTATTAATTGTCGTCTGAGTACTATATAATAGTTCAAACTTTCAACAACGGATCTCTTGGTTCTGGCATCGATGAAGAACGCAGCGAAATGCGATACGTAATGTGAATTGCAGAATTCAGTGAATCATCGAATCTTTGAACGCACATTGCGCCCCTTGGTATTCCGGGGGGCATGCCTGTTCGAGCGTCATTTCAACCCTCAAGCTCAGCTTGGTATTGAGTCTATGTCAGCAATGGCAGGCTCTAAAATCAGTGGCGGCGCCGCTGGGTCCTGAACGTAGTAATATCTCTCGTTACAGGTTCTCGGTGTGCTTCTGCCAAAACCCAAATTTTTCTATGGTTGACCTCGGATCAGGTAGGGATACCCGCTGAACTTAAGCATATCAATAAGCGGAGGAAAAGAAACCAACAGGGATTACCTCAGTAACGGCGAGTGAAGCGGTGTATTAATTAAAAAGCTCAAATCTTGAAATCTGGCTCTTTTAGAGTCCGAATTGTAATTTGTAGAAGATGCTTCGGGTGTGGTTCCGGTCT